>NC_054572.1:1609363-1616863 GCF_017654505.1 Polyodon spathula | reverse complement strand
ATTGGACACGGAGGGAAATGACAGTGGGCTGTCTAACGATGAGACAACCAGATCTGACAAACCGTCCACCAGCAACGTGGCGTCCAAGCAAGAGTACCTGTCCTCTTCTATCGGGAGCTACAGACTGGAGGGTGTGTACTGAGTCAACAAGCTAGCATTAATAAAAAACGAGTCATGGGTAACTTATTGAATTTCTGTATTGAAAACGTTTTGTAGACTTTTGAACTTTAGCAACGTAGCCCCTGATGGCAAAGAAGAGCAAATATCCCTGCATTAAAGATTAACAGTGATCTGTGAAACATTAACATTTTATTGAACTGTACTTTTTTAAAAATGTTTCTCTGCAAACCTAGAGTGTGGTTAAACATTACACAGTGCAAATGTTGAGTTTAACAACCAGATTTTTTTTTTTTTTTTAAAAAGAGTGGCTATTACCACTCAAGCTCTTTAACCAAACTGAAACTGTGTAGGTGGTATGGAAAACATTCATATGTTGCATATATATTGCCAGAATGTTTTAAAACAATTTTTTTTTTCTTTTTCTAGGTGAATATAAGTCAGCCAATGACAGCCCAGCACTCCAGAGAAGCAAGGGCAGCCGCCCCATGTCACAAGCCCTCGTGCCTGCTTCTCTACTGCTGGCAAACAGCGGCCCCAACACTTTACCCAAGGCTGGGCTGAAACAAGCACCAGAGAGCATTAAGCTGTCTCCCCGCTCCCAGAGCTGCATGTCCGACCCCGGTGGGATTACTTCAGGAATTCATCCGGAGAAGCTGGGAGAGCAGGCGAGCCTGAAAGCGGAGAAGCCAGAGAGCACACCTTTGGATCCGAAGCCTTCCCGTGGTCACGTCAGGAACCCCTCCAAGACCAACTTGGGGGTGATTACACCCCCAGCAGGTTTTCGAGATGGTCTGGAGAAAGCCAGAGCTCAGCACAGAGGATCTGAAAGGTCATCTCCTTCAGGAGGCCAGCATGAGAGGAACAAGATAACTTTTGAATCTTCTACCAGACCAGAGAACTCCTTGACTGGACTAGGGGCAAGGCCTGCCATTCAGCCAAATCCTGCAACATCTAGATTTCTTCACTTAGACTCTTCTCCGTCAACAGCAGTACCATCTGATGCAAAGCACGGCCCGCCGACTGCTCCTAAACCCACGAGACTGCCTTCCAACATCGTAATGAAGTCCTTAAAAAGAGGAGGAACTACTTTTCACAATCAGGATTCCCTAGGGACTGTGGAGCATGGCAGTCCAAACCATATCCCCTCCTCTACAGAGAAGATTGTTCACAATCAATCGCACGTCAGTGACCCCCAGAGATCCAGAAGGGAGGCCCTTCTGAAACTTGGTTTGCTTAAAGGTGAGCCTGAGCAGGATTGGCACAGCAGTCCTTTCCACTTGCCAGACCACCACAGCTCCATGGAGCTTCCAGGAGGTGACACTCAAGCCAAACCCTTATTGGCCAAAGTCGAGGACAAGCCCAGGAGCAGCAACATGCGGCCACGGGCAGACAGTGACGTGCTTGCCGTGATTGACAAGCGCTCCCCAGCCAGACCTGCAAGCTTCAAAGCTGCCACCTTGGAGCGCTCTGGCATGGGGCTGAGTAGCTACGTGGTTGACACACCTGTTAAGTCCAACTTGAAGCCCAACACTCTCCTGGAATCGCCTAGCTTAATCAGAAACTCCAGGCCACGCCCTTTCTCTCTAGGGACTGGGAAGGACTTCGCTGACATCCAACAGGAAGAGAAGACTGAGCGCCCCAAAGACATCAGGAGGTCTTTCCCTGCCCCTCACGGCCCCAGCAAGCTGCCCCGCTCCCAGGGCATCAGTGTGCAGATCACACCCAGAACTGGGGAGGACCGGAGGGAGGCATTGAAGAAGCTGGGGCTCTTGAAGGATTAGCAATGCTGTCAGTGATGCACTCCGGACAGTCATGGAAATGGGAATGCTGTATCTTAGACTGTAATGGGCTGACAAGGAATAGATGCCTCTATCTTAGGTTTTTTGAAAACGACAAAGGGTTGAGGGTATAAGTCTATTTATTATTATTATTATTATTATTATTATTATTATTATTATTATTATTATTAATCATACAATTAATGGAATGTTTGAGGCAAAGCAATGCCTTTTGTATCTCTGCGAATATTTAGAACAAAATACTTTAAGGCAGAATAACTACATTTGGCAGAAGTATTTTGTTTCTCTGGCAAACCACCTTTACTGAAAACTGATTCTAAAACAAAAAAAGCATATTAAACTTGAAAGCCCTCCTGATAATGCAAGGAGATTCAGATATATACTGTATATATGTTAAAGAAAACTGTTTTGTTCACTCACACAGTTATATGAAACTTTCTATCATGTCAAAAATAAACTGAAAAGTTGCTGCTTAATGTTTTCTATTTCATAACGAAGGCCATGTGTATACATTCCTGTGCATTGTTTTTGGATGAGACAGAAGGAGGAAGGATAAGTAGTTTTTCCTTTTGAGATTAAAAGTACCATTCACACGACCGAACCAGGAACTCACCAGAGAACGCTGTGTTATGAAAACCCAATGGAACTATTTGAAATACAGACTTCATATTTGCAAAGTTGGGTACAATTGTCGGTTCACTTGACCTCTGACCCAATGACCTATTAGGTCAAGTGGCTTTTCCATTTCAGGATTATGGAGATCACCAGCGTTAAGATAATGACTCCCAGTTTGCAACAGAACTCTTATATTCTATAATTCCAAAGGCTATATTTTGGAATCCTCTCAGCAGTGTGGACATGTGTTGTCCATGCTATCTTCTCATTATAAAACTGAAAACACTAGATACAGATTAGTATGGTAATTGCCAAAGAAGCTCTCTCTCTCTCTATCGCACATGCATGCACACTTACTTTAGTATTCTAAGCTCTCTGTGTGTGTGTAGATGAAGTTTATTTTTAGTACTAATGTGTTCATTGTTAGTGTTTTGAAATGATATCTTGATATTTAAGAGTAAACGTTTCCGATATGACCCTGTATGTATCTGCACTCAATTAGATTATTTAATCTTTTCTAATATTTACACTAGCCACTCTGGCTCAGTTTGCTGTGAAGTCCAGTCTGCGAGGGAGTGGCGCTTTCCTGTGAACGGAAGAAGCAAGTGCAAGTCTGGGGATATCAGCACGTGTAAAATACATGTCCTTGTCTGAGTTACAACATGCATGTCTCAAGTGTTATAAGAGACAGGCAATGCCATAGAACACACAGTAATAATGATAACAAGTCAAATGCCAATTCATCAACCATGTAGAAGTAGTTTGGTGTTGAGAGAGAAAGAAAATATATTTCAAACTGAATTCCTAAAATGCTTGTTTTATTCATATTGTAGCAGGTCTCGCTTGTCTATGGATCTGTGGCTTATGTCAATTTTTTTTTTAAAATGTACTTTTTATGATTTCATTAACTCTCCTTTTAATATGAGATATCAGTGAATTGCCACTTTAACTGGGACTCAGAAGAAGATGCCATTTGAAGTTTCACATGAAGTTGTCTGTGTTTTTGTCTGTTACTTCTATCAGTGTTTTAAACTTGACCTTGCAATGGGATTTTAAAACTACAAAACTGTTTAAGATTGTGTATAACGTATGTATAACATCATTTAAATATTAAGTAGATTTTGCAAATAAATATTTCCCTGAATAAATTGAAGGCTGGTGTTATTATAATGTGTGCATTAGTGTTTTGTAACTTTGTAACAAAATGGTAGAAAATGATCTTGACAAACTTTATATTACTCAATAAGGTTGTAAATCTAGTACGATGCTACTTTGAGGCAGGCATCTTAAAGTATTTGATGAACCGTGCAGCTGCATCCAGCAGCTGTACAAATGTTGCCTTGAATATTCAATTTTTCATTTTTTATCGGCCGAGAACCAAGCGGCAATCCATCAATGCCCAACCTGTAAAATCCATAAATAGAACTGCATGAATCAGTCCAAGGAGCCTGTCATAGCAGCAGCTCGCTCAATGGAATAACAAAGCAGGCTGTACAATCCTTTAAGCAAAAGCATGGGGCCGGCACCCTTCCCTCTGGGTTTGGCAAAGCTGCCCAACCTGTCGAGTGGCAACGCCTTTTCAGGCATCCGAAACCTGCAACAGCACAGGACTCCCGACTCTGTGACTGCAGCAACAGGCTGATCCCTGATAGAACCTGTTCCAGTCCATCTCTGAGAATGAAGGCAAGATGCTGAAAGATGGAATTGTGACTCTATTGTAAAGTATCCCCATAGAGACTGTCAAGCTCTTACCTGTGGACCACACAGCCTCCAGATCAAGGGCATGAGCTGGGTTTGAACCCAGGACTTGCGGTTTATTTCAGATTATTGTAATGAGCACTTGTACACACCTGACTCTCCTGTTGTATATGATCAATGAGCTTGATTGTAAAACACTATAAAACAATCTGGGTTGGGATTAAATCAAAGCACGTCACAGCTTGATTTATTAGAAATAATGTGAACTTGATTTTAGGGTTAACTACAAAAAAATAATCTATAGACAATTATACATTGTATGTAAACCCTAGTTAAATCTAAAACTGGGCCTTTACATTTGCAGCATAATAAAAGTAAGCACTTAAACAAGCTCGTAAAATTCAACAACAAACATTTGATAGTTTATAAGTGCATTTTATCATTTAAGGAAATGCATGGAGTGTTTTATAATCATGGCTGCTGATAAAATGAAAATGCAGAGCTGACCCAAGGGTTTTATTGCAGTTCCACTGTGCTGACACGCACTGAGTGAGTGTGTGGGGTACAGAGAGGTGTGGGTTTGGGTCTCTGCAATGTCAAGTTTGCATGCAGCTCCTTTGTTGGTACCAAACATTCTTCTTGGATAACATCCGGGGCGCAGAAGATTGACAATGAACTGTTCCAATGACTAAACTCTAAGGGGTACATTGTCATGTTATAGAGGCGTGTTGCTATTAATGCATCATGAACTCTAACTGCGTTCGCATGATGATGCACTTGTGATGCTCAGAAAACAGAACACTCTTTCTCGAGAGACATTGCTTATGACATCATCAAAAAAAATTAAAGGGAACACTTAACATGGTGTCTCTAATTACTGTGTAGTTACACAGTAGTTACTTAGTTAAATGCATGTGTGCATGCACACATAATTACAGTGTTGTTATGCATAGTTACAATGTATTAATGTGTACATCTTTTTGCATGCTAAAACCCTAACCGGAACCTTATCCCTAACCGTAATCCTAACCCTTTTCAAATACAATTTGTCTACTTGCATAAATTGTGCAAAAATATTTACACATTAGGTAAACAGCTGTATCAGAAATGGATTAGGGTTATATTAAGCAAAAACATTTACACTAAGTACATTTGTAACTATGAATAATAGCATTGTAATTGTGTAAGGGCCCATGTATTTACTAAGGAACTGCTATGTAAATACACAGTAATCAGAGACGCTTCATGTAAAGTTGATGTGGAACCTAGAATGTATAAACGGTTGATTTCAGTGCATTGTTCAGGTGTCGGAGCTGTTCTCTGTGGTTATTCTCAGTTATTCTGCTTTCCCCTTTAAATTGTCTTTAGGTTACAGCAAAGGGAAGTTGAAGGATTCCTATCAGCGCAGAGCTCATGTAACAACAAGAAGTCCTGTGTTCTGCTGAAGTCCTGTTTGGGTAATGAATATGAACTATGAGAACCTCAACTTCACCCATATACGGAAGGAAAGATGCATATCTGAGATAGAATCTCTTTTTTTTCTGTTCAGGGCTGCTAATAGACCAGGGGAACCGGTTTGGGTTTCTTACTGACCTGTTTACTGCTAAGCTCATTTTCCCCCTTGTTACTCTGGAAGTTTTTATGTTTGCTCTCAGGTCTTTTTACTAATACCCCTTGTGAGTACTGAATGGAGTTGCAGTGTGTTTGATGAATATTGCCCAACCACTGCTTCCTTTTTAATGTGAAACATGCTGCAGAAAGGCAGGGCTGCTTATTAAAGCGCGGCTTCATCAAATCAATCCTACCATGTGAAAACATTGCGTCAATCAGCTGCTATTTTAGAGTGTTTGATTCGGTGCAGTGGGGAGTTTGCCACTGTCAAACAAGCCAAACAAATTCACAATCAGTTTGAAACTGCATTCATCCGATGTCTATATTGTTAGCCGATCAAAACAGACCTTTAAAACTACTCTGAATAAATAAATACTTAAATAAATTCCACTTTGTCTTTTGTTTTTTAAGTGTGGGATACTGCACTGCTGTTAGACTGCATTCCCAAGTTAATAATAACATCTCTAAAAGGGATCTGTGGTTAGAGATGCTGTTTCCGTTCCTCTAATGCTGTGCGCTTCAAGCTTTTCTCCTGATTTACTCAGCAAAGAAGTGGATGCTAGCAATGCTACACTCCGTATCCTCTAGGCCTGGATTTAAATACAAATGCGATCGGCATCCAAACAATAGGTGGCTTGTTATCACAGGATGACAGCATGTAACCGCAAATGGCAGAGAGATTCCAGCTGTCATATAACAATAATGATAGTTTTTGCTATTAGTTGCAGAGACAGGCACAGCAGACAAAGAGATGTTAAGCAATGTGCCACTCCAATGTGTTTGTATTGCAGCAAGCTTTTAACAAGAATCAAATTCCCAACGAAAAGGGTGCATTGTGCAAGGCTGAGTGCAGGACTCAGGTGACAAACAGCATAGCCTATGTGATGTCACTTCACTCCGATGCCAGCTAATGGACACAAGCCATCTGATATAAACTGTCCGATACAAAGAAATATCAAGTGGCTGTATCACTTCAATATCGGGACCTGCCATGTTATATATAGTATGTTCTGCTTGCTGGGATGCTAGCTCCAATCGCTCAAAGTGTGACACTAACAAAGAGCCCAGTGATTGCCTCCCGGACCTATACAGCAACACTACTGATATAAATCACTGTTATCTCCTGACCTTTCCACAAGGAACTGCTACTGTATGCATTTTACTTCTTCCCGCTAATATAAGCAAGCAGCAGTGGAATGAAATGCTTACTTAAAACCTTTACCGATACGTCTGTGATCCATTGGTCAACATTAAGTGTAATTCCAAACACAATAAATAACAGCGGAGATAGGATGTGAACCCGCTGTACAAGAGCCGGCTCCTTGCAGGAAACAAATATCGGGCTTTGATGATTTTATTGCATCACCAACCAGCCCTGACCCCTACCCCCGTGCACTCTACAATAACCAAGCACAGCATTATAGTACAGCGCTGATAACAAACGTATTTACCTAAGAGTTGGAATGCCACATTCCCAAAGTCTGCTTCATGTTTGTAGTAGAAGAAAACAGGCTATCATAGCTTTAGTGAATTAAACAAACTGCATTTCCTCCCTCTACCATACGAAGAGCAAGCACTGTTTGAGGCAGGTAGAAGTGACACAGCTCCCTAGTCTGACATCAGCTCTGATTCCACACATGAGTTTCTGTGATAGCAA
>NC_054572.1:1581863-1606863 GCF_017654505.1 Polyodon spathula | reverse complement strand
GATTCTAGGTTAGCTATTAAGCAAATGTGTCATAGATATTATGGACTCATATAGAGAACCGGTACCTAATAGGTCTATGCGTTGAGGAATGCATGCATTGATCTACATACAGTATAAAGCGAAGTACAGTGGAGAGTGCTTTGCGTTTTACATGCATATGGTGCATGCATACAGACAAAGTGATGTATATCACGATGTACCTTTTCAAAAGTGCTCTGGATAGCTTCAATTCTCATTTTGGTTTCTTCGTCACATTGGCAGTGCAGATGTGCATACTAATCCAAAAACAAAAAGAAAAAGTGTTACATTTACAAACAGTATATTACATTCACAGGACATAATGTATATATTGCTTGTTAAAATCAATTTTATTGTGATGTTGCTAGATTTACCTTATTTAATTTTTTATTATTTTTTTTTTTAAACCAGGCCTTCTTTATAGCGTTGAAATTCTATGCAGTCACAGGCAATGCTTTGTGAATACAACCCGCAGTCCAAGAATTAAATTCTCAATTCAAGGTTGTTTTTTTTTTACTATTGTTTTGACAGGTAGTACCAACAGCGTGCCCTCACTGCTTGGCGCTGTGTATTCTACTGGAAGCTGCACGGTAGTATAAGGGCACCTACACATTGGCGCAGGTCTCGATTGATGCTGAGGAATGAGTTGGCCAGGCTGCTGGTGCGTCTCCTGATCTGAGAGTCCTTCGGTGTGTACTGGTTGAACACGTTCTCCATGTAGAACCGCAAGAGTTGACGAAGGAAGCAGCAACTTTCCAAGGGCTGTGTGCAAAACGCATCTCGTTGAATTACACCGCACTTGACTTCTGTACAAGCTCAGTCAACGTGCATTGACAGCATTAATAATAAATACTCCCCAAAGTATATTACTATCACACGGAACCTTCTGTAGCTCTTACAGTAAAATGGACAGTAGTGACACCTTGGCTGTGTGCAATGTTTCTGTCTGAACATGGATTATTTAGCACATTACCCCCACCTGCTGGACAGTAAACACATTACCCCTTTTCTCCACAAGCTGAATAATTACAGAAAATAAACGTTATGGCTCTTTCACTGTGCGATGTCACAGAACTGTTCAGATGGGGGGTGGGGAGCGTTAGTGTTTAACACACACACACACACACACACACACACGTTCAATCAATTAAGCAAGGCCATATACCTTAATATTCATCAATGCATGTTCCTTCAGCAGTCGAACACCCGAATTCCCATCTTCACCAACCTAATGTAACACATGCATTCATTAAAGAAACCATTTGAAGCAAGCCATATAAAACAGATCTTATCCAATGTAATAGTTGTAAACCTGTGCTGAGGGTTTATACACCAGCTGAATATGCAGTAAGGCAGTGGTGGGTTTTAATTCCAGTCACTGGTCATTATAGACTGCTGATTTCTGTTATAAACCATGCAGTGGGGGAATCCATTAAGCTTGTCTGTGTTGAACACCCCCAGGCTAATCCTTCTGGTAGCTGGGCAACATGTCATACTGCTGAACAGGAGCAGCAAGGAAGTACAAGACAATTCAGCTTATAACTGGAAGTTACAAATGTTTATGTTGGTTCTGTATAGGAGTGGCAAGACATTGAGTGGGCAGAGCGCTAAGGTATAAACACAGAGCCATTTACTTTCTTAGATTTTCAGTTCAAAACCAAATGCTGGTGTACAGTACAATGTGCATATAATTTACACCAGTAGTCTATTTGTTAAACTTTTTCTATATGATTTCTTTCCAGTTTTGCATGAGAATTTGAATTTTAATAAAAAAAAATAAAAAAAAAGATTTCGTTTAGTATAGTGCCCTGTAAATTTGAATCATGATGACTTACAATTTTTTTTCTTATCTCACTGAAATAGTCCCTCAGCTCGTGAATCTGGATGCTGACCACACACTTCCCGAAATGCAGCCTTCGTCCCATTGCAGACGGGACACCATGCCCCAGCAGCGCCAAGGTAACCAGGTACAGGAAAGAGCCCGAGAACTTCATTGCTCTTATCAGTGTTAGAACCTGGAGCGGGACGGACAAACAGCACAGAATGTAATCACAACCTCAGCAGCCGTGTCTCACTCCCAAGTCATTGTACAGCAACATAGCTGAAGTTCCTTCTAACAGATAATATTGTATGTGGATATTGTGAGCACTATTCTGGTTAGCTCAAGTTACTCCAGTGCCTAGAGATTCAACGTGACTGTTCTGTGAAACAGGGCAGTCTGGCTCTGTGGGTCTGATGTACAGGGTTTATATATGCTATTAGATATTGCTAATATAGTATACAGTTTAAAATAATCTTAATATATGGTATCAGATACAGTTAAAAGAAACATACACCTATGCACTATGCCAAAAAGTGTCTGCAATTCAAAAGTAATTAAATAGGACTGAACATTTCATGCTCTACTTGTCTCAATCCAGATTGAATTCCAATTATAAACCACAAGTTACTGCAACATATACAAAATATTCTGCTATTCCAAGTGTTGCTACTTAATACTTCACTAATATATATATATATATATATATATATATATACACACACACACATATATATATATATATATATATATATATATATATATATATATATATATATATATATATATATATATATATATATATATATATATATAGTATATATATATATATATATATACATACAAATAGGAAACTTAACAATGAAGCACACAATGAGTGATATACATAGCTGTTGCTGTATATATTTGAAGTCCTTACCTCCTGTGATGAAAGCAGACTGGATGTTGCTTGAGCTTGCCTGGTTCAGCTGTGTCGTGCTTTCTTCTTGCTCCTCATGGTGCTCCTCATCCTTTTAAAGGCTGCCTGCTGGAATTTTGGAATCCACAGGTTCCTGCTCTGAACACCAGACAATAGGATTGCATCACCAAAATCACTAGCAGGGCTCATTCAGGAAGTTTGACTGCAGGTAACTGTCACGATGATGGATGCTGACTTTGTTGGAGAAAACCCCAGAGTTAGCAAAATGAAATTTGAAGGAGCATTTGAACAGCTTAACTGAATCCTGGTGAAGTACCTATAAATAAGTATTAATTTATGTTTTTTAATATTTATTATAAATTCCAATAAAAATCAAAAACCAGCTGAACTACACCTGTCACATTTTAGGGTTAGGAATAAGGTTTAATTACACTCAATCATAATACATAGTTTATTTAGCATATATGTGTTTGTGTTATTTATTTATTTAAATGTTATCTATTTATTGGAGTTAATTATTTCAGTCTTTTCTGTTGAGTCCCGTTGGCATAATCGTGTTCAGTCTATTTATCCATTTACTTTCTTTTATTCCTCTATAGGTTGCATTGTCTAATTGTAGCTGTTCTAATGCCACCAACTTTACATCATTCATGTCATGCCCTTGACTGGTGAAGTGCTGTACTATTCCATAAACAGTATTGCTATTTTTACATATATATATATATATATATATATATATATATATATATATATATATATATATATATATATATATATATATATATATATATATATATATATATATATATACAGTAAACATAAAAGAATAATTGACAGAACAGGCTCTACAAATACTTGCACTGGTACATCTAAAGTGTGTAAATACAAGGACACAAGTAAAATGAATAATATAATTAAACACAAGAACAACACATATCCACTGTAAAAATAGCAATATTGTTTATGGAATAGCCTGTGAAAAATGTGATGCAATAAAATATGTTGGAGAGACTGGAACAACTTTATATAAAAGAATTCAGAACCACCTTTCATTAATTAGAAATAAAAAAAATGAATTAACCGATAGTACAGCACTTCACCAGTCAAGGGCATGACATGAATGATGTAAAGTTGGTGGCATTAGAACAGCTACAATTAGACAATGCGACCTATAGAGGAATAAAAGAAAGTAAATGGATAAATAGTCTGAACACGATTATGCCAACGGGACTCAACAGAAAAGACTGAAATAATTAACTCCAATAAATAGATAACATTTAAATAAATAAATAAACAGAATTAATTCAAAAGTTGTGCGTGCTGATTGCGCTGAACTCTGTCATGGCTTCAGGATGCAGTTTATAATATCACACTGGTGCAAGTAGTAGTAGGGCAATGTATATTTGGCTCCATGATATAGTGGCAAGCAAGTTTCAAGATTTTCAAGAGCTTGTGTCCTGATAGTAAAAAAATAAACTTGGGACAATGTAAATAAACTGGACCGTCAACAGAGTGTGTCCTCTGATAGACTGCAGGGTGATGCAGCAGCAAGGTAGAATGTATTTGAATGCAACATTTACTGAGAGATACTGCAACTTTATAACATTTCATTGGGATCGTTAATGATACAAGCCTGAAGCAATGGCAAAGACCCAAAGCAATACTGTAAGTGCATTCATCCCAAATAAGAATCCTGGAATTGAATTGTATTTCTTCCTTGATTTTCCGGTTAGGAACTGCTAACATGAAAGGATGAAGCGATTACACCAGTACGCTAATTGCCCCAAATTAAAAATATGCAAATACAGAAACAGTTTCCACATTGTGAAAAATCTGTCGACGTGGCCATGAAATTACTTGAAACATCTCTTTTGTAAAGCAACTCATATATTTAATGTACTGAAGTGATACTTCATTGTTATGGTCAGGCCTCGCGGTACGTACAGTGAATATACGTTACACATTGACTAATTGACAAATTAAGAAGTTTGAGAACCTCTGGTCTAGAGGGAGTCTTTGTACGGTCAGTTTGTCCAAAAGACTTCGCTCTGAATTCAGAACAATTCCTCCGAACGGAACCCGGTGTGACTTCACCCCGAAATCAAACTTCTGTTGCTGCTCAGTGGTGGTGAGGTTGCAAACAGTTCTAAATAATTCAAGATTTAGGAACACAACAAACCTAGAAGTAGACGTTTATTTATGAAAACGCTGGTGCTGGTGAACACAGGGAAGAACAATGACAGCTGAGTTACAGAGACTGCTGTGTTTATTAACCAATCAGGGGATTGTGCACGATACTCATTAAGTGTTTTCCTCTTGTGCCCCATTTTCAAATCAAACTAGTAACTGTCACTGCATACCAAGCAAAACCCAACGTACATCTTAACCTGCTAATTTCAAAAGTAGGTGCTTTGAATGACAGGCTTGAGCTGGCAAATGAAAGTGCACAGTCGGTGAAGGCCTTGATGATTGCCAGTCATTTGCTGCTTCAGTCAATGAGATCTGTCAGAACTGGATGAAATGACAGTGACCGTGAAACTATACTAACAGATCACTGAGATGATTGACAGAGACCCCTAGCCATTCAGAGTGGAGACGGGACAGACAGTAAGTACAAAAACTAAGCAAATTAGAGATGATTTGTAAATTGTTATTTTTGGTACAAAATTTTTAAAAAAATAGCAAGTGGTTTCATCGATGTTTGTCCTATATAATTTAATTTCAGCCAAACTCTCATTTTTTGGGAATTCGACGTTTAACACACTTTATCGATTAATATCGAAAAATAGGAAGGATACTGATAACATCAGTCAAATGTCGAATAGACTGAGGTGAAATTCTGAAATTTAGTTTTCTTGGTCTTTTAAAAATGAAAAATGAAACAGGCTCCAAATCCTTGTTTATACCCTTCCTGACCCTACCTCTAAAATGCCAAATAGATATCTGGAGCCCAGCTGCTGTCATAGCAGTAAGAAAACCAATTATAGAAAGTTTGCTCTATTAAAGCTGAATGAACCACATGCAACAGGAAACCCCTCAGGCATGTACAGGTGTGCCCCAGCTCTTTGGAGTTGTCAGTTACAATATAGGAGATTTCACTGAAAAGCCAGACAGCTTCCTCGTTGTAAAACATTAAAATTTATAATGAGTTGTCAGCACCACAGGGACTGTCAAATTACACAGGCTCCCCAACACGTTTGCCTAAAGAAACCAGCCAGAGGATAATAATGTCCCACACAACGATTCCCATCAGTCAGGTATTACATTTACAAACATATCCTTCAATTGAGCTTGTCAGTCTTAGTTATCACAGCTTGAAAACCATAGACCTCTTTTCCCATTTAAAGGTGAGGAAGGACTGCTTGAATGATGGTAACCCTTTACGTCAAGAGTCTCTAATTACTGTGCATTTACATACAGTGCCTATAGGAAGTATTCACCCCCACTTGGACGTTTTTGCAGTTTGTTGTTGTTTAAATGGAAAAAAAATCCCATTTAAATGCATCAAGATTTCAGGTTGTAACACAACAAACTGCAAAAACGTCCAAGGTGGGGGTGAATACTTCCTATAGGCACTGTATGTAAATGCACAGTAATTAGAGACACTTGATGTAAAGGGTTACCATGCATTCAAGCAGTCCTTCTTCACCTTTAAATGGGAAAAGGTGTCTATGGTTTTGAAGCTGTGATAACTAAGACTGACAAGCTCAATTGAAGGATATGTTTGTAAATGTAATACCTGACTGATGGGAATCGCTGTGTGGGACATTATTATCTTCTGGCAGATTTCTTTAGGCAAACGTGTTGGGGAGCCTGTGTAATTTGACAGTCTCTGTGATGCTGACAACTCATTTCAAACTCAGAGGTTTTACAACAAGGAAGCTGTCTGTTTTTTCAGTGAAAGCTCCTATATTGTAACTGACAACGCCAAACAGCTGGGTCACACCTGTATATGCCTGAGGGTTTGCCTCTTGCGTGTGGTTCATTCAGCTTAAACAGTGTTTAAAGTACAATACAAATGTCTTCCACCGTTTTAAACTTTGTATAATCGGTTTTCTTTCTTGTATGATAACAGTTGCGTAGTTACAATGTTCTTAATGTGCAAATCTTTTCCCACGATATACCTCTACCCAATCCCTAACCCTAAACCCAACCCTAACTCTAATCCTTTTCTGATACAATTGTGTACTTACATAAAACATGCAAAAAGATGTACACATTAAGTACATTGTACTTATTGGTAATAACATTGCAATTATGTTGCAAGTCCACATGTGTATTTACTAAGTAACTACAATGCAAATACAAGGTAATTAGATACACTTAATGGAAAGTGTTACCAAATGGAATTAGCTAGGAAGAGGTTCTGACTAATTCCCAGACTATCCTGGCTAATTCATCTTCAGACCTTGTTGTCAACGACAGTATCTCATCGGAATGATATCCTCATGAAATCCTCAGCTTTGTCTGTCTTAATGACAGTGCATTGTAACAACCTCTTGGGACCTGCCTGGAAATGAAACATGTAACCCAGGGTAATAATCCCAGTTAAACATCATTAAAAAAGAATACTAAAAAAAGATCAATTGCATTAAATTGACCCTGGTGTGTATAATCCACTGCACTGTTTTCAATTTCTCCAGAAACAGACTAATAAACAAATGAATGAAATCTAGCGTTTCCTCCCGCTTTAGTTTCCCCAGCAGTATTTGTGTGCTTTGTCTTTTGCTCTGTGCTATGGAAATACCTGCCATTCATTGGAAATATTGCTGTGCTGTAAAAACACGTTATTTTAAAGTGAACTGTTTTGTACTCGTGTCCCGTTCGTTCTGAGCTATTTTATTTTCATGCATGTATCGTTCTTCACATTACTTCACAGCGAGTGAACTGAGTTTGGTTGACTAGAGCAGAGGGTCTCAAACTGGTCTTCAACAGGCTCGTCCATAGACAATACTTGAAACAGCTCTTTTGTAAAGCAACTCATCTATTTAATGTACTGAAGTGATATTTCACTGTTATGGTCAGGTCTTGTGGTACTTACAGAGGATATACATTAAACATGAGAGAAGATAAAACTGAATGCAAACAAATTCGAAACCCTTGGATGCTGAATATCTTTATTCGTTTTTGAACACACATGGTGTAATCCAAGTTTGCTTAAAACAGCAGTAAAATATATAATACCAAATACAAAATGCATAGAGGGGTTTAAAGACTTGTGTACAATGTGTACTTACTTTACCGCGTACAAATACATGATACAGTAACGTGTTTAATTCAAATATTAAATAAATAAATACATACATATATAAATGTATAAATATATAAACAAAAGTTAACAATAAATTCATGTTTTACTTAATTTAGTATAAATATAGTTAACCAGTTAAACAGCATAGGAATATAAATATATCATTTTTTAAACATAGTATTGTGCTTCTGAAAAGCTCTAGAGCGTCACCGTGGCAACAGATGCATCGTTAGTAGTCATGGGGTTTTTCCATCCAGGATAATAAAATTTGGATTTCACTGATTGCTTTCTCTGGAGCTGCATGAGCATCCAACTGAAAAAAAAAAAACAAACAAACAAAAAAAAAAACATTTATAATAAGTCATGAAAAGAGAATGTTGTGTGTTTATTATCAAGTGTTCACCCAATCCACAGTCCTCAAAGTGAAGTACCTTGTCATAAGTGCTCTGAAGCTCTTTCATTTTCAGCCGGGTTTCTTCTCCACAGTGACACATCATGCGTCGGTGCTGATCCCCGGGAATAGGAAATACAAATAAGAGAGAGAAGTTTTACTTGTGTCTCTATGTGGCATAGCTGTCAGATCAATGGAATAGCTGTCAGATCAATGGAATAGCTGCTAGATCAATGGAACAGCTGCTAGATCAAAGGAATAGCTGTCAGATCAATGGAATAGCTGCCAGATCAATGGAATAGCTGCTATATCAATGGAATAGCCGTCAGATCAATAGAATAGCTGTCAGATCAATGAAACAGCTGCTAGATCAATGGAATAGCTGTCAGATCAATGGAATAGCTGCCAGATCAATGGAATAGCTGCTAGATCAATGGAATAGCTGTCAGATCAATGGAATAGCTGTCAGATCAATGGAATAGCTGTCAGATCAATGGAATAGCTGTCAGATCAATGGAATAGCTGCTAGATCAATGGAATAGCTGTCAGATCAATGGAATAGCTGCTAGATCAATGGAATAGCTGTCAGATCAATGGAATAGCTGCCAGATCAATTGAATAGCTGCCAGATCAATGGAATAGCTGCCAGATCAATGGAATAGCTGCCAGATCAATTGAACAGCTGCCAGATCAATGGAATAGCTGCCAGATCAATGGAATAGCCCCATGCTGTGGAGGTGTTGACTGCAAGCTGCACTTACACACTCCGTCAGTGGTTTCTCAATGCTGAAGAAGCTGTTAGCCAGACTGCTGCATCGCCTCTTGACAATGGGGTGTTTGGACGTGTAGTGACTGAAGACGCTTCTCTGGTAGAACACCAGCACCTGGCGCAAGAAGCAGCAGCTCTCCGCGGGCTGTGGGGGAAACACAGGAAATATGTTGGGTTACGCTGGATATCACTGGCTAATAACAGCAATGTTACCGACACGATCCACTTTTCAGATCCAAAGAATGCAGTACCTTTATATCATTCAGTGCATCTCTGTCCAGAAGTGCAATGCTCGAATCACCTTGCGGCTGTTACACAGGGGAAATAGGAGAAAAGGAATATTATAGCAAATATTGATTTATTATATAACTCATAATACATAAAAGCAGACAAGAGAAGCAATTGGACACATTTTCTGGGAAGAATAAAACACATACATAATACTGTCACGTTCGGAAGGAGCAATAGTTGTACCATTTCACACATTTGTTTTCCACTTGCTTCAAAATATGCCCCTTTTGCTTTTAGAAGAATACAAACTTGAACCTTCCTCTAATAACAACCATGGCCAGATAACATTAGTGTTTATTGGATAGTAATAACAATGTAATTACACAGCTAGTAGTGACGTTACAATGTCACTATATGTTTAGTTACAAAATTAACATTTCAGGTGTTTGGGAGAGTAATAACACACATATTAACAGTGTAGGTGTTTGGGAGTATAAAAACATATATTACTACGTTGTTGTGCATTAAAATGCAAATACCATGTAACCACATGTCCAAATACAGTGTAGTTATACTGTGTGTTATCCAATCAGGTTCTGCTATCGATATTTAAATCACATACTTACAATGAAACTGTCCATTTCGTTGAAATGTTCCCTTAAATTGTGCAGGTGAAGGTTCAAGGCACATTTCCCAAAGTGCATCTGCTTGGCTGTGACAGACCCCCCACACATGAAAAGGGATACGGCAAGCAGACAGCAAAGGGCACTGACGGTCCTCATTGTTTTCCAGACAGGTGAGTCTGTCAAAGCAATGCATATATTCAGCTTTTCATTATGAACTTGGGTCTGATCTGCCTCAGGGCTCAGTCCTTGGATCAATCCATTCTATTTTTCAATTTCAATGTTATTTATATAGCGCCTTTCATACCACAGCATCTCAAACAGAAAAAAAGGATGCAGTATGTAGAAGTGGTAACAATTATAAAACAGCAATAACTTATTATAATAATACTAATAATAATATCAATGCATAATAACAATAAACTAAACCGAAACAAAACAAGTTAGGAAAACAGGACCTGGATAAGAATGAGAGCTTCAACACAAAATTACGAACAAATCAAATAAATAAAGACAATTATATTTGCATGTCAGGTTAAAAAAACTGAACTATAAAAGTTTCATTTTGACTTAAACATATTGACTAAAGCAGAATCTAATAGAAAAGGGCAATGCGTGGCACAATCTGTGGTCCAAAGCAATGTTATTGTGTTCTAATAGGAGAAAGGGCAGTCTATCACACAACACTGTTATTATCATTCTTACTTACTGACACTGAATAATATCCACCTTAGGCTTTAAAACAAGGATATTTATCATTCAGATTCTTCATAAGTCAAACTTTGTATTTATTTATTTAACTGCCAGTAATCAACTGAAGTAAGAGGTATTATAAACACAGTGTAGCATTGTTTGCAATATACTATTACAATATATTACAATAACTCATTCATGAACTAGCAATCCACTACTTACCGGTTCTTGATGAGAGGGGATCCTTTGTCTCTGTTCTTGATCACGACACTAGCCGATATCTACCTTATATAGGATCCCCAGTTTGGGGGGACTTTACCTGGTAAAATGAAGTCACCCTGTACTCACCTGGTACCTTACAGAATTTGCATAATTTCATCAGAGGGCAAGCGTAGTTTTTCTTTCACACATCTGATCTGTAAATTAGGAACTAAAAACCTTAGCTCATCAGTGCTGCATGAGGACATTCTTGTATTAGGCAAGATGTTGCACATGTGTAAATCACAATGATGATATTCATGGAACGATGCCTGAAATTGTCTATGCTTTTTAACATCCTTGTTATACTTAAAACATCCAACGATATTTGAAATAATATAATTACTTTAGAGGGAGTTCTGCTATGCCATAATTAATCCTGTTAAACTAAGGAGGAGGTCGCACTTTACACAAAGTGTCTCTAATGACTGTGTATTTACATAGTAGTTACAACAAATACATGTGTATTTACACATAATGTTATTATGCATAGTTACAATGCACTTATGTATGTAAATACACAATTGTATCAGGAAAGGGATAGGGTTTGGTGGGTTAGGGTTAGGGGGATAGGGATAGGGTAAGGGTTATATTGTGCAAAAAGATTTATACATTAAGTACATTGTCACGATGCATAACAGCTTTAACTCAATAATAGCTGTTTACAGCCCTATAGATTCTATTAGAACACCTAGAGTTTACAGCATTACTCATCATAGCTGTTTACAGCCCTATAGATTCTATTAGAACTCCTGGAATTTACAGTCTTATTATGAACAGCTGTAAGATTATAAGGTTTATTATGTACAGCTGTAAGATTATAAGGTTTATTATGTACAGCTGTAAGATTATAAGGTTTATTATGTAAAGCTGTAAGATTATAAGGTTTATTATGTAAAGCTGTAAGATTATAAGGTTTATTATGTAAAGCTGTAAGATTATAAGGTTTATTATGTAAAGCTGTAAGATTATAAGGTTTATTATGTAAAGATGTAAGATTCTAAGGTTTATTATGTACAGCTGTAAGATTATAAGGTTTATTATGTAAAGCTGTAAGATTATAAGGTTTATTATGTAAAGCTGTAAGATTATAAGGTTTATTATGTAAAGCTGTAAGATTATAAGGTTTATTATGTACAGCTGTAAGATTATAAGGTTTATTATGTAAAGCTGTAAGATTATAAGGTTTATTATGTAAAGCTGTAAGATTATAAGGTTTATTATGTAAAGTTGTAAGATTATAAGGTTTATTATGTAAAGATGTAAGATTATAAGGTTTATTATGTACAGCTGTAAGATTATAAGATTTATTATGTAAAGCTGTAAGATTATAAGGTTTATTATGTACAGCTGTAAGATTATAAGGTTTATTATGTAAAGCTGTATGATTATAAGGTTTATTATGTAAAGATTATGTATTATGAGTTGTAAGATCTAAGGTTTATTATGTAAAGCTGTAAGATTATAAGGTTTATTAAGTACAGGTCAAGTGGACAGCTTAACTGACTTCACCACAGCACACAAACTGGCAGTTTAACAAAAATTTTTAGATTTGTAAATATTACTGATGAAGGCAGACTTGTTCGTTGAGTGATATAAATGCACTACAGTCGGTCTCGTCGTTTATCCTCGTGTTATTATGTATAAGTACACATGTATGTATTAAGTAACTACTACATTAATACAGAATACATTGTTATCATTGTTATAATTCTAATCGATTATTTCCTAGCATTGCAAAACAGATGCAGAATTCCCCTCTTCCTTTTTGTATTTCTTAATTTCTTGTATCCGTAGCTGACTGGTAAAGGGTGTACCTGCAGAAAAGTCCTCATGATGACATCACCACTGTACCTTCCTCAGTGCAGCGATTCAAGCAGGGGCTGAGTCACTACACGTTGTAAAAGAAGATCAGGTTATCTTAATACTGGCCTGAGATTCATACAGATTCAAGTCTAAGTACAATACACCAACACACCAGGAGGCCACCTGCACGTTTAATATATAGCATTGTTTTTATTTCAAACTGAACTGTATATGTATGTGTGTATATATATATATATATATATATATATATATATATATATATATATATATATATATATATATATATATATAATGTTAATAAGAGGTAAGATTTTTGGTTTTAAAAGTTTGGTGAGCACTCCTTTAATTGGCTTGTTACAACATGTCAACAGCAGAGGGCAGTGTAACCCTCCTATTAAATGTTCACTACAAGAAGGTTGAATCAGTGTGGATTGATAACACCGTGTAACAATTTTTTTTTTTTGTTCCTGGGTAGTAAGTGTTATTTCCTAATTGCTTATGCCTCAAAAGTATAGAAAATGGCTATTATTCCCCACAAACTTTGCTTTTGTGACCAGGACAGGTAAATTTCAAAATATCACTATTTCCAATGGGAAAACGGGCGCTTTTGTGTCTTTTCGTTCACATACAGTCAGAAAAAAACAACATATGAATCCAAATTAACATGTATTTATACTAAGGTAATACAAAAATGACTACAAAAGATTTAGAAGTGAGTAGTTTTTCGAGATTTACGATTATACTGTAATTTACAATCTCGAAAAACTACTCACTTCTAAATCTTTTGTAGTCATTTTTGTATTACTTTATTATAAATACATGTTAATTTGGATTCATATGTTGAGTAGTTTTTCGAGATTTACGATTATCCTGTAAATTTACAGGATAATCGTAAATCTCGAAAAACTACTCACTTCTAAATATTTTGTAGTCAAGATTTTGTGGGCACATTTCCAAGCATTTATTTTGGGAAAAAGGGACATTTATACAATTTACAAACATGTTACTGGAAACAAAGTGATTGTGCCCAAAGTCACTCATAAAAATATGAATGTTTTTAGTTAAGTTTTAATTACAGTGTTATTATGCATAGTTACAATGTACTTAATGAGTACATTTTTTTTTGCACAATGTATTTAAGTAAACCATTGTATCAGAAAATGGTTAGTATTTGGGTTAGGGTTATGTGAGTTAAGGTTACATTGTAACTATGCATAATAACATTGTAATTATGTGTAAGTACACATGTATTTACTAAGTAACTACTATGTAAATATACAGCAATTAGAGACATTTCACGTAAAGTGTTACCAAGAAGGGCTAATTCAATGAATTATTTTTAATTATTGTGCAAGACAGCAGCTGATATTTATTTTTGTTATAATTCTCAGAGCTCATATGTCTTTTTTAAAGACTGTTCTTAAGGAAACAGAACCAAGATTGGGTTGATAATAATCTATATATAATATATATATAATATAATTCTCTATATATATATATATATATATATAATATATATATATCTATACTATATATAATATAATATAATACTATTTTTTATCATTATTACAATTCTAATTCATTTTTCCTAACATTGCAAAACAGGTGCAGGTGACGTCTTGCAGAATTCCCCTCTTCCTTTTTGTATTTCTTAATTTCTTGTATCCGTAGCTGACTGGTAAAGGGTGTACCTGCAGAAAAGTCCTCATGATGACATCACCACTGTACCTTCCTCAGTACAGCGATTCAGGCAGGGGCTGAGTCACTACACGTTGTGAAAGAAGATCAGGTTACCTTAGTACTGGCCTGAAATAAATTGAAATTCAGGTGCAGTACACCAGGAGGGCACCTGCATCTTTTCATATATAGCACTGTGCATATTCCAAACTAAGGTGTGTGTGCGTGCGTGCGTGCTTGTGTGCGTGCATGCGTGCGTGCGTGCGTGCATGTGTGTGTGTGTGTATTTAATAAAACATACCAGATTGTCTTGAATTTTAGTTTGGAATATGAACAATGTTGTATATGAAAAGATGCAGGTACCCTCCTGGTGTCGAATCACTTCATACATTGAAGTTCCAAATAGAACAGGGGTGGCAGGAATCTAAACCTCACGTTCGTTACATCACATGAAGGGCCACCTGGTTAAATATAGGAAGGCTCTGGCATTGGCTAGATCATCATATTATTCTAATTTAATTGAAACAAATACAAATAATCCTAGATTTATTTTTGCTACCCTAGATAAATTAATTAATGAATCCTTCCTCTAATAGTCCTTGACATTGACTCGTCACAGCTGCAATGACATTTCTTTAAAAATAAAATACTGGACATCAGAAATAAGATTCCAGACCCCTTCTATTAAGGAGAACTCCGGCACAATTTTACCAACTACACCTATTAAGGGTACTATGTTTTTTTTTTCTTTGACTACCTTAAAGGACCTGGCAGAGCTAGTTCGACATATGAGAGCTATTAGATGCTCTCTTGATCATGAGCTCAGCCCTTGCAGTCTCTCAACAAAACTTAACCTAGAAATTAAGAGTTTGGGGTCATCTTTGATCCTGATCTATCATTTGAGACTCATATTAGGGAAGATACTAAAGTATTTGTTTACCATTTTCGAAATATAGCCAAACTTACACCAATTATTTTCTGTATCTGATGCCGAGAGACTAAGGTATGCCTCTGTTTCGTCTAAAATTGATTATTGTAATGTACTTTTCTCTGGTATCCCAAAACGAGTGATATTCTGATTGTAGCTTGTTCAGAATACCACCGCTAGAATTCTGACTAAAACCAAGAAAAGTGAACACATTACCCCTGTTTTGGCCTCTTTACACTGGCTCCCTGTGCAGTACAGAATTGATTTTAAGATTTTGTTGATAACTTACAAGGCCCTGAATGGATTAGCGCCTCGTTATGTGCAGGAGTTACTGACCTCGTATCTTCCAAACCGCACTCTGAGATCACAGGATGCGGGGCTGCTGGTTATTCCCAGGATCAACAAAAGCAGCATGGGAGGAGGGAGGGCTTTTTCTTGTAGAGCTCTGAAATTATGGGATGCTCTGCCTTCGTTTGTCAGGGAAGCTGGGACTGTTACAGTTTTCAAGACAAGACTAAAAACACACTTTTATAAAATGGTTTTCTTATCTTAGTGGGTTGTAATGTAACTTTAAAATTGCTACGTTTGTATTATTATGTGTATACTGTTATTTAAATGGCCTGACTGTGGCAGTTGTGTGTGTGGCATGCTATATAAATGTGTTGTGGTTTGTTCTTTTTTTTCTCCAATGTAATGTACAGTGCTTTGCGATAGTTTTGTATTTTTAAAAGCACTGTATAATTGCAATAAATAAATAAATAAGAGGTAAGAGTTTTTTGTTTTAAAACTTTGTTGAGCACTCCTTTAATTGGCCTGTTGTAACATGTGAACAGCAGGGGGCAGTGTACCCCTCCTTATCAAATGTTCACTGCTGGCTGAAGAAAGATGAATCACAGTGCGGCCTCATAATTAAACAAGAAAAGGTATGAAGTTGAATTAACCCCCTAGGTACCAGAGGCGAGTAGACAGCGCTGTCTTTAACAGCACCACTGTCTCTCTACATATCTGTTGAAATTCCCATTGTTAGTGCAATAATAATAATAATAATAATAATAATAATAATAATAATAATAATGTTTAAACTATTTTTGTGTTTGTTTTTAATACATTTATTTGTGCAAATATATCAAATCATGTATTTAAATATTTAAAATATTTTATATTGAAAAACAGTAAAAAGTTAATTTACCAAAAAAAAAAAAAAAAAAAAAAAAAAAAAAAAAAAAAGGAACAATCGTATTTTTTGGAGGGGAGGGGGTACAAAAGGATCTGGTGTTAAATGTCTCTTATTAATAACTTTGTCCCTTTTTTGGCTAATCTGGAGTTTTTGAAGCATCATCTCATCCCATGAGAAAGATTGCATTCACATTTTGCAAAACTACCTTCCATCTTACAAATTGGGGAAACACAGGTGTGAGAGCTGCCGTGGCGAGCTTTTAAAATACTTCCACTTTCCATTACAGAGCTGCGTCATGGCAAGGTGAGGCCTTGGAGGGGGTGTTACGGCATTCACATTTCCTAGAAAACAGCCCAAGGAACTTCCATGAATGACAAGCCTCAGGCAAGCACTGCTTGTTCATGCCTCTCATCTACCCTTCTGCATGTGTCTACAGCTCCACAAAGCGTATGGATGTTCCCTCATATAGGTCCACCCCAGCGAGGCTATTCAATCATAAAATATACCGCTGGCTGCCTATAGCTATGGCATTAATCTTTCAAGCTTGTCAAAATCTTGTATTACTTTTTTTTTTTTTTTTTTTAATATACATATGGTAGCTAGGCAATAAAGTCATGAGCTTTTAACCAAAGGACAGAAATCTAAGGTGCCTTTGTATATTTTCTATATAGAGGATTACGCCATGAGCACGAATGTAGATGGCTCGTGAGAGAAATAAACACAGCACTTAAGGGTCATGCCGTTTTCTGCTTATTTAAGAAGTACAATGTATAGAAATGTATAGAAAGAAAACATGACATAGTAAAGTGGTAAATGTCCGAAATAAACATGATAACGCTTCACTTTGGACATTTCCCGGTAAATCTTAAGAATAACCAAGTGCCTTTGGCGAATGACCAAACGTCTTCACACATTTATGTAGTTTCCATAAATATATTCTTCGACATTATTATTTTATTAATTGATCAATAAATAAACCATTGAATGATATACTTGCATTTACCAATATGCTTCGGTAAATGATAAACTTCACGTTCGGAAATCACTATAGATCTTCATAATTCCGGAATTTAACATCTTACTTCGTAAATGTTGACAGTTACCGATAAAAAGATGTGTCAGATTCGAACTTTTACCATATATAGTAAATTCAAGGGCCTTGTTTTTGTTTTCCAAATTATGAAGGTGTCAATATTCTTTTCAACTGTTTCTTCTAAATTACCATACTGTAAACAAGAGATAAACAACCGTGAAACAGGAAGCCTTTGAAGCGAGCTCTTACTGCCCACTACAGGATATCAGCGGGACATTCTTATAAGAATATGATACCATCAACTCTACCCAAGCAACCACAGCAAAGCCTTGCTTTTGATGAGGTGTGTTTACAGGAACTTTTCATTTGGCACTTTGCTTGACACCTGCAATGTCAACTGTACTGTACATAATTCGGGGCAAGAGGCTGGAAGCTGCTGTTGTAAGCTTTTAACACAAGGACATGTTTGCATTTCTTTAGGTTAAGGAGAATTTCTGTTTTTGACGGCGTGCAATTGATTGTCTTACTCCTATACAAAAAGTGGACCCTTATGCTGTGATCGCATCCCTCTATTTGGGTATAATCAGATTGGATGTGTGCATTTCAACACAGCACAAAAGTTCCAGAAGAGTATGGGCAACTGGGCCATGTGAGGATAGTCGCCATTTGGGTTGAAGAGCAGTATGGCATGTTTCTCAAGCATTGACAGTGAAAAGTTAAAGAAAAAAAAAGGTGTGAAAATGAGACTGTGGTAAAGTGTCATGTGGTGAATTTTACAGTCCACGCAGGTGACTTCTTCTAAAACGCTGCACTTAAAGCAGAAAACAAAACTAATACTCTGAGCTTTTTGGAGCCCTGCAGCGAAAATGCATGGACTGGTTGAATGAACAAAGTTTCTAAAGCCAAGCTTCACATTTTTTGCAGCTTTGACACACATTGCAAAACTGCGAATGTTGCATCCCTGGAAAAGGTCATTAGACTCTGAATAATTAATTTCTGGTATGAATCACTGTCCTAAGAACATGCATGCTGATAGCTGAATTTCCCAGGTTACCCAATTTTCTGTTGAACCTGTCTTGTGTTTTTATTCCTGTTCTAATAACTACAGGTAGGAGACTGCCTCCTGTAGACTACCTTCCCTTAAAGATCAGAGACCCTATTCTTTAAAGGCAGTCAGATTATTGTTCTCTTATAAAACTAGCTGTTGCTAAATTGTTGTGCTTGTTCACCTTCTTGCCATCCAGGACAGCTCAGACCGGTGCCTGACTTCTATTGCTTTTGTGTTGTGGCTGGATTCTCTATCCCACTCATGTGATTGATCAGACTTAAGCTGACAACCCAATTTCCAAACCAATGGGGTGGTTTATCAGGATCATGGCAGCAGGTAATTGCATTTATAGTTTCACTGTCTTGAATCTCAGTTAGCTAATGTAAAGTGGTGAGTGGGTACATGTGAATGCAGTGCAGTGCAGGTAAGAATCACACTTACGAACAGGTGCAAGGGTGTTTATTGAGATTACTGCAATGTCCAGAGCCTTATAGCAAACACCTGTAAATAATAATGATGGAGTGATACAGTGATGTGTATCACTCGGTATTTGTAAATCCCTGGGTTTGACTCGTAATCCAAAAGTCCAGTTTTTACAAACCAACACTAAACACAAAACACAAGCACAGTTCTTAGTGACAGTGAATAAGTGCTCGTGGTGTATTTACAGTTCTCTGTGAAATGCAGGGGTGAAAGTAATGTCCGGGTTTATGCTGGCTTTCGCTCCAGCTCCAGATCGTGCTACTGGTAGTCTATTAACAAACAGACAACAGTTAACAAAACATTAACACACATAAGACAAAACTCAGAGTTTCACAACACGGCAATACAGACTCCTTGTAGGTTAAAACACTAATCATTTACCAAGGGACAGATCACTTAGGGTCTACTGGACCCTCTGGTCCTGTGACTACCTCAGCTGTGTGCCCAAGGCATGGGAAACAGGCATGGCTGAGAAGTCAGCCTACAGGTGGCATTGTAGGCATTGTTAATATTGGTCATCCCTCTATTTCTTTCAGGTGAACTGTCTTGAAGCAAGGAGGAGTGAATTCAGATCATTTTAAAGTGTGCTGCAGACAGTCATCAGCATGTGGCAGCCCCGTTTAACATCAAACATGCCTAATTGCTATAATTTTTGATACTGTCAATAGCCTGACACTAGGGAATAGGGATGATTGAGGCCTTCACCGCAGATATAAGGACAGTATATGTTGCCCTGTTCTGGCTGCACTTCAGCAAGCTTCTAACAATGTAATCCGGCCTCTGCAAAACAGCCGTGCAGAGTTGAGGTATTCTGTGATTCACATTTCTCATGCGCAGGAAATGTGACATCCTCCTCTCATGCTGACTCTAGGGGAAAACAACAATACAGTATCTTGGCTTCATGTGACTATGACTGGTTACAGTTTTAAAATTTTCTGAAATAACACCTTTTTTTAGCGTGCCTGCTTGGTTCGAGACAGATGCTTGAGAGTGTATATATGATTTCCTGCCAGAAAGGCACTTTTTTATAAGTATTCATTTCCACTAGTTCATTCCTGCTGACGGGGATTGAACACAGACCAATAAAGGAGGTCAAATAATTAACTGCTGACTTTAATTCAGCCACACTCCAATTCTTTGAAAGTGTAGCAATGTCATAGCAATGCACTTGCAGTTTCAGTGAGCTAGTGATGATAGTACAGGCGTGGACAATGTAATGTTGAAACAGAAACTTATATTTCAACATTATCTCAACAGCATGATTTATAGGTACCCTCCTAACCTGTTGTGGTAAGAACATCAGGGGTAATACAAAGATATTTATCATACGCCACAAGCATCTCTGGAGAGTTCATTACATTTAGTCTCAAGTAATGCTTTGTTAATTTTATCAACTCTCAAGTAATGCTTAATAGCATGAAACAGTCAGCTACAAACTGTAGCAATGATGTTTAAAATATTGCTTTACAGTGGCTCTCAAAATTATTCACTGCCCATGGACTTTAACACATTTTATTGTGTTACAACAAGGAATCAAAATGGATTTAATTTGGAGTATGCCACTGATCAACATCATAATGTCAAAGTGAAAAATAAAATCTACAAATTGTTCTAAATTAATTACAAATACAAAACAGAATAATTGATTGCATAAGTATTCACCCCCCTCTCTACCAGCTTTGCATATCTGGACACTACAATTTTTGCCCATTCTTCTTTGCAAAATTGCTCAAGCTCTGTCAAGTTGGATGGGGACCTTTGGTGAACAACAATTTTCAACTCTTTCCACATATTTTCAATTGGATTGAGGTCCGGGCTTTAACTGGGCCACTCCAGGACATTGACCTTTTTGTTTTTAAGCCACTCTAGTGTGGCTTTGGCTATATGTTTGGGGTCATTGTCCTGCTGGAAGATGCGTCTTCTGCCGTCCCAGGTCTCTTGTAGACTTCCTTCAGGATTTCTCTGTACTTTGTTGCATCCATTTTGCCCTCTATCTTCACAAGCTTTTCAGGCCCTGACACAGAGAAGCATCCCCATAGCATGATGCTGCCACCACCATGCTTCACGGTAGGGATGGTGTTATCAGGATATTGTGCGGTGTTAGGCTTGCCCCAGATATAGCACTTAGTATTGAGGCTCTATTTTGGTCTCATCAAACCATAGAATCTTCTTCCACTTGGTCTCAGATTCTCCCACGTGCCTTCTGGCAAACTCTAGCTGAGATCTGACGTGAGTTTTTTAAAAATGGCTTTCTTTTTGCCACTCTACCATAAAGGCCAGTTTTGTGAAGCACCCGGGCTATTGTTGCCATATGCACAGTGTCTCCCAGCTCAGCCGTGGAAGACTGTAACTCCTTTAGAGTTGCCATTGGCCTCTTGGTGGCCTCCCTGACTAGTGCCTTTCTCGCCTGGATACTCAGTTCTTGAGGACGGCCTGTTCTAGACAGATTCACAGTTGTGCCATATTCTCTCCATTTCTTAATAATGGACTTTACTTTGCTCCAGGGGATATTCAATGCCTTGGAAATGTTCTTATATCCTACCCCTGATTGGTGCTTTTGAAGAACCTTATCCAGGATTTGCTTTGAATGTTCCTTTGTCTTCATGATGTAGTTTTTGTTAGGAAATGTACTAACCAACTGTGGGACCTCCCAGAGACAGGTGTATTTAACCTGAAATCATGTGAAACACCTGAGTTGCACACAGATGGACTCCATTCAACTAATTATGTGACTTCTAAACACAACTGGTTGCGCCAGAGTTTATTTAGGTGTGTTATAGCAAAGGGGGTGAATACTTATGCAATTAATTATTTTCTGTTTTATAGTTGTAATTAATTTAAAATACTCTCATATAAATTATATATCAGTTGGATGTAAAATATTGCTTGTATTATATACAAAACAAGTGTGTTGGTATTACATTGGATTGAGAAAAATAAGGAAGATAATATAGTTTTTGTTTATACTCATCAAGTGCAATTGATCAAGTTTTAACCGCCCTCTGCTGGTGTCATGAGGGTATTGCAGACAATGTATCTGTCTGGTCATGTGAAAACCTATAAGGGCAGCCCTTTCGGTTTTCCCATTCAAAACCACAATGCTTTTAACAACCTTCCGAATTTAACCAATAAAATGCTGCCGTGACAGTTTTTGTGCTCACGGCTCTCTAGCCACACGTCAGCAATGCTTGACTGATATGTCCTATCACATCAGCTCCAAGCACTTTGCGATCTAGTATTATTACAATGCTAATGCATTTCCAGTAAGCAATCACTTCCATTATTGTAAAATTTGCCACAGCACCTTTCTGCAAGACAGCATGCAAAAAACACTCTGCTAGCATCACGAGCATCTGTGCTCTGTCATCAAAAACATAGATTGCTGTTTATGCCTAATTAACCACGCAGTTTCCACACAGACCTGTACAGATGATGATAAGTGACACAGGGTGTGGCAGAGGACCTTGTGAACCCTCTGAAACACTAGCTAAGAATGCTGCTCATAGTCATCCCTAATAGCTCCTTTTCTTATCCCCAATAGCTCACACTGCACTGGTTGCTTCCAGCACCTCCCAATACACATGCATGGTTAGAATAATTTATGTATTTAGGTGATGTGATCTCGCAGCTACTTTCATTTCCTTTATGCACCCATCTGCTACATATTTATATTAATAATAGGACGAAACAAGAGGAAGACAGTTTTCAAATTCAAAGAGCTGCAATGCATCACAGCTCATTTCACACCATTTATACAACAGCTTTCTAATTGCACGGTGCAATATTACACTACTGCCCTGCAGTGGATAGGAAAGGGGGTTACGCAGGCAGTGGTGAAAGGGTCTTACAGGAGCCCAGAGCAAACACCGGGCCACCTCACAAGATCACTACGCTGAGCAGAGACATTGGAAATTTTTAAAAGTTGAAATAGAAGCGTTGCATGGGCTCCCTGATTCCAGGAATGGCTTGAGACGGGATCGCAGAGCAATAAAGGGATTGGGAATGCTGGATGTGTTTCTGTTTGGGTAATCCCCAGACTGAGGATCAATTGAGAAGAATGCTCCTCTGTATATATGGGACCAATTGTGGATCACAATTGCAACATTGAAAAATATCAAAGTTTTCTGCATTTACTGCATTTTACATGGCACTGCAGTGAGCAACTGTTTGCAAGCAGCAGGCTCTGTGCTAGAGCAGTGCTGTCATTGTGTACCTTGGTGATGTGCCATTTCATATGGCAATCCTGAACCACAGTCAATCCACGGCACTTTTTTTCATGTGTGTATTAGCTTTCTCTTTTTTGGCTCTGACTGTAAAATAACATTTAGCATTGCAGCTGACAGGCTCCCTGCCATAAATTCATTTGAAATAAAAACGCTTTGATTTCGATTTGCAAAGTATTCGTTTAATCTTTCATTTAAACAGGACAGCCGTCCATCTCTCTCAGGTTAGGAGGGCATTGATTGCCGACAATTCCAAGTATTTGATTTAAGATGCAAAAAATCAACAGCACCCTAAACTAAAATACTCCTCCTCTCCCCCCCACACCCCCCCCCCACATGTGCAACACAACAAGTTTGCACATGGTTCAAATACTGTTAGATAAAGGAGCATTGCAATACAGCTTAAAACAACAAAGAGTTCCTGAACAGCTGCATGATCTGAAATCTCTTGTGGCTGACTCAGAGTTTAGGGAATGCTTTTCAAGAAGGTCATGCAACATGCTGCAGATTTTGTTTGTCCTACAGTTGCAGATTCTACAGCATGGGCTTCCAGTACAGGGCTGAGAAGATGCTTCATCCAGTCCAGTGGCAGGAACAAAGCATCAGTTTCCTTGGAAATTCCAGCTTGCTAGAATCAGCTTGCACTCTAAGTACTGTACATGAAGTGTTCCTAACTCAGATAGGAGGGGACCGGCACAGGATGCATTGCAAAATATACAGGATAAAGCAGTGGCGTGGCCAGGATTTTATTTCTGGGGGGAGATGGAGATTTTTGCAGATGGGTAATAATTTATAAAAATGTTTGTTAGTAAAAATTAACTAGACTCCAAGCTTGCAATGAACTTGAAATCGTCGTGATGTCTTACCTCACAATCACATTCAGAACCATTACTATGCAGTTATTAAACATGCAAATTAAACAACAGAAAGAACAGCCTACCTTACCTGATGTTTAGATCCAAGCCCATCCTCCTGTTTTTCATTGCAAACGTGTCGGGTGCTTATAGGTCTCAGTTTTACAACAGCCGTTTAAAGCCTGATTCACAGGGGACTAAAACTAGGTGTCCTCAGAGTTGGTCAAAAGCAGAGGACGTCTAGTAACTTCCCAGACGTGGGTTACTTTTTATCAACAAAAGTCGGTACATTCAAAATGAAATGAGGTCTTGTGGGCAGAGAAGGTGCTTTTGTGCAGGATTTGTAAACAATTAACTGGGTGCAAATAACTAATTTCGTTGTACTTTCTTATCCAAAGGCTACCAATAACAATTTTGTCCTTTGAGTGATATGCATTTCCACACATATATTCAAATGCACCTTAAAAGCATTCATTTTTTAAGAGTTGCCAATTATGTTTTGTATTTTCGCCCTTCCTCAATTTGGTTACACCCAATCGTAGCATTTTACTGTAGAATCACAGGACAGATTGTACCAATTTTAATATTATATTAGAGTTTATTGTGTGGGCTGGTATTGCTTTGAGGCAAATACCCCTGAAATTCTATATTAATTGTAACACAACACTGACACAGTCGATTCACATGGGACACAGAAGGTCCCCATGCCCTGTAAAATAATCAGAGGACCTCTGAGATCTGGGATAAAAAGAAATGGACTGTTCGCAAGGGACAAAAT